>NC_069137.1:7844301-7856194 GCF_026914265.1 Mya arenaria | reverse complement strand
TCCCGCCATGTAGGGTATGTTAGCTTCATTTCCCTGCCCGTTAAGTATACCTACTGTTTTATCTATAAAGGAAGGGTAATTAAGCTTCATTTATTTGCCCGTTTGGTGTAATTATTGTTTATCTAGCCAATTAGGGTATGTAAGGTTCATACCCTTGCCCGTTTGGTGTAACTATTGTTTTATCTAGCCATGTAGAGTATGTAAGCTTCATTCCCTCGGCCGTTTGGTGTAACTATTGTTTTATCTTGCCATGTAGAGTATGTAAGCTTCATTCCCTCGGCCGTTTGGTGTAACTATTGTTTTATTTAGCCATGTAGGGTGTGTAAGCTTCATTCCCTGGCCCGTTTGGTGTAACTATTGTTTACAATTTATTGTGGATATACTATACCATATGACTAAGCAAGATATAAATGTATTATACTATATGTCTTTTTATCGACGTATGAAAATAAAATCATCAACTCTATATATAATAAGAGCCGCGTATCGCAGTTTAGGTTTGCCCTGAATGGGCTTAATGCGTTGATCCAACACTGATGTTCTTTCTTCTTTGCAGCTCGAAACTGCACTACTTACAGATCCACACATAGCTTGTGTGGCCTTTAATATGGGATTTATGTTCCCAAAATGTGTGTATTTTAAGCAACTGAGGACGCCCTTACTAATTGCTGCACACTAGTATGTGTTGCCACCAAAACGGTGGTTTATGTTTGTAATTAGTCTAGTAGAACTGTGCCATATGGGTTTGTTGGGGCTCTAGAATAAGGTTAACCATGGTCAAACATGGTTATTTCGGACTTAAAATGTGCCACGAGCGATACGAAGGGTTTCTTTGGCCTTTTGTGAACGTTGTATGGTTGTGATTTGATGACACACTGGGCTATAAATCTTAGCCCACAAGTTTGGCTGCTAACTGTATTTGCAGTGGATTCCTTTTCGGCCACGTCAGTTCTCTTTGAAATTATTAATTCGTAAATTCTGCAAATGTCTTACTTTAATGGACTTTTAATTAGCCAACCTGGCCTTGTGGTGAAACTATACAGGGCTTTACCTGAACTAACACACATGAGGTGTTTGACTTCTGGCGTGTATCACTTAAGTAGTCACAATTTACATTCTATCGAACTAGACTAATTTAGAAGTGATTGGATTTGGTTATCTTGTAATTCATTGACGATGTATTAACAACAGGAAACTGCCATAGAACCCTGTAAGGGCTTTGTGGGAGCCTTTTTCTGCGTTAGGAATGCATTGATTCTAAAGAGCTGCTTTAATGTTCGCCACAAACAAAACGGACATAATCTTAGCTTCATTGCTCGTTGATAGTACGGTTATTGATGTTGTAGAGCCAATATATAAATCTTCGATTGGCCCCTAAAAAAAAAAGGGACGTTTTACATAGTTTAAAGCTTGAACTTTTATATACTGGTTAACAGATAAAGCTACTAACATACTGCTTAGTGATTGCAATAATTGTATGACTTTTTCAAATAAAATGAGGAAATAAGTAATAATTTAATGATGTCAATATTGGTCATATTTGTATATTGAAAAAAACATTTTGACTCCGATTTTGAAATGCTTAAGTCAATTTAAAGTAAATCAGAAAGCAATTACATTATAATTAAGATAAATATGTTACAGTAAAACAGTCTTATATTAAAACCTATTTAAATCAACATTCTTAAATCTTAAAAAAAGACATTTAACTTAAAAGTATCTGAACATAGATAATTAATGATTTTAAATTTCTGATTACTTCTTGCAAAATAAATCATATTAAACAAGAACTGTACGGGAGCAGACAAAGTAAATCATATTAAACAAGAAATGTACGGGAGCAGACAAAATAAATCATATTTAACAAGACATGTACGGGAGCAGACAAAATAAATCATCTTAAACAAGACATGTACGGGAGCAGACAAAATAAATCATATTAAACAAGACATGTACGGGAGCAGACAAACATATTGTTTGTTTTGGGATTCGTTGTTTGTAATTCGTACATTGCCAGTATACCTCTACGTTTTCACATCGTTTATATTCAGCAGGTTTAGCTATTTGTGTTTTCATGAACAATATATATATCACAGCCATACATTAAGATATAATTTGATTGACAAAAGCCACAGTCTTTTATCGAGACACTTACAGCATACGACTTTTAGAACAATCTTTGGCATGCGTCCGTTTTTTAATGCAATGAAAGTATTGACTTTCACAAACATCTCAACAATCATTCAACCCAATGCTACCGAACCAGATTTTTTTTTTACTTCTTTTGACACAAAATTAAAATTATGAACCCTACAGGAGATTACGGTCTCGTTCGTTTTTCTATAGTGGTTCATTACTTTGACGCCTAAAATAACCATTCCTTGACCTGCGAAGGGTATTAAATAGGAATTGCGCATTGTGAGCTAAACCAAATCCATGTGACGTATTATTCTTCATTCCCCTTAATAAGATAATTGTACATATGGAACATATTGTGCTTTTTTTTTTAAATGATATCCTATAATATTTTGGGTTGTAAATTACATCTTAAATAATCATGTTTTACCTGATTGTATCTCCATTACGGATTTATTATCATTAAAAAATATGATCATAAAACATTATATGAAAATAGCGTTGTTTTTTTTTCCCTATTGAATGTATTCTCTTTTTATTATCCACACAACAGACCACCTTAACAAGATTGACAAAATATATTTAATACATATTTGCCAACAGGTTTGGGTTATTATCACGGTGGCAATACTCGTCTTACCGGAGTACATCTATAGCTTTTATGCAAATGAGGATAATTGCATCCTTTTATTCATAGGTCTGCTTTTTACTGAACACAGCGCTACCTAGACGAGAATTTAAAACTATTCCCAAGTATATGTCATGACAACTGACAGTAAACATGATCGTCTTGCAAAACATACTATCATCTCAGGGATAGCACTCAATATCATAGTGAGGTAATCTAATAGCAGAGATAGAGCGAGTGCTTGAATCTATCACATCCAGTTACATGTCATCTAAATATTTAAAAGCTACTAACAAACTTGCTGTTTAAGACATGAGATGCTATAATAATTTCAGTCATATGACTGTTTAAATCACAGTTAAACCACTAGCATAACTGCCACATTTTTTTTTTTGCCCTTGCCCCCAACGTAAGGCGCAAATGTTACCTGGTGTATATACTAAAGTGGTTTCATTTTTTTTTCAGCTAAAATTGCAACCTTGCACACGCTAGCTTTTAACTTGTCAAACAGATCAGTCAAGATCATATTCCTTATGCATACATACATCCTTATTGCATACATTCCTTATTGCGCATACATACAAATCATCAGTGTTTGCCAGTGTAATAATTTGAAAATTGGACTCATCGTTTTATTAATGAAGCAAAGTATGTTTACTTTCCTGTGGCGACTTCAATCCAATGTACCTATTAAGGGACACTTCCTTAACATGTAACAATTATGTTATTCTTATATCTAATGGTGCAATGATCAACGCCTTGCTAATAAGAGTGTATTCAAAGATTCGTGCCTTAACTAACTATCTATAGTTAATTCTCTATAAAGGCCAAAATTTACAGTGTCCTTGTTTATTCTATGAAGAGAAACTGACGAATATTTTGAAACCGGTCGGCGTTATGACCTCATCGTTTACGTTCTTGTCGCCCTCTGATTTGACAAGAGTGACCTTAAATGAACGATAGTAAAATAAATTTTAAATAACCGACGTGCCTATCAAGGACAGGGAATAATTTCTGCAGATGCGAAGGCTGCGCTCAACACAAGACGTCCAGACATTCGGTTCAAGCATAACCGTCTTGATTTTCATAAAGAGGGTTGGCTTAAACAGATTGACTGATAAGTGGAAAATGGAGCCAGAAATTCGCTTAAGAGCCGAAATCAGTTTGGATGTTAAATGGAAACGGAGTACAATCGTCATTTATGACCTACCCTTTCTGGATGTGTTGTTGCCTATCGATTTTATTTACGATACCTCGAAAGGGGGCTGTCCTTACTTTGAACCGTTCCTTTCTGCTATCTGGAGTTACTTATGATGATGTAACTTCGCCTCAACTGCCTCTAAATAGGCCATTACCACGTGCGTTTGTCAGAGATAAGATTTAAAAAGGGCTTGATTTGTTTTCGTCGGACGGTATCATCATTCGCTTTGTGCTCCGCCAACGCGAAAGCACTACGTCGCTCCTTAACAAAGTCTCGAGCAAAGACCTACATTCCATTCAGCGGTGAACGTTGTGTTGCAACCTCTGGTCGAACTTCTGTCACCGAGTATTTCAGCTGTTTCCCCACCCTGCTCTACGCAAATCGTTAATTCACCCAGTAACATATTACCACTAACATAGCTTATCTCCACCTGAAATGACTCTTCGAGCTATAACAAAGGGAAGGTGGCAATCATGGCTTGTATCCATCCCACCTGACACGGTTCTTCACGCTGTAACAAACGGGAGGGGTCAAACATAGCGTGTCTCAACCTGACACGGTTCCTCACGCTGAAACAAACGGGAGGGGTAAAATATAGCTTGTCTCCACCTGACACGGTTCTTCACGCTGTAACAAACGGGAGGGGTCAAACATAGCTTGTCTACACCTGACACGGCTCCTTCAGCTACAGCAAAGGGGTGGGGAAAAACATAGCTTGTCTCCACCTGACACAACTCCTCGCGCTAAAAAAACGGGAGGGGCAAAAAGCAATAGCTTGTCCAACTGACACGGCCTCCTCACGCATTATAAAAGGGAAGAGGAGCCAAACATTAGCTTGTATCACCTGACACGGCTCCTCACGCTGTAATAAAGGGTAGGGGCAAACATTGCTTGTCTCCACCTGACACGACTCCTCACGCAAAAACAAAGGGGAGGGGGCAAACATAGCTTGTCTCCACCTGACACGGTTCCTCACGCTGTAACAAACTGGAGGGGCAAACATAGCTTGTCTCTACCTGACAAGGCTCCTCGCGCTATAACAAAAGGGAGGGGCAAACACAGCTTGTCCCCACCTCACACGCTCCTGGTACGCTATCAACAAAGGTTAGTGGGTTCATATCATAGCCCCTTGTCTTCACATCTGACACGGTACTCCTCAGCCTATAACAAAGTGTAAGGGGCGTCAAACATATGCTTTCTCAACCTGTACACGCGCTCTCACGCTATAACAAAAGGGAAGTGGCAAACATAGCTTGTCTCCACCTTAGGTGGAATTCAATACTGGTCTTCATCGGATCTAAATAGCTATGTAAGTTATTGGATTTTGCATCGATATAAATAAGCACCTTTACAGTGAATGGAGTCAAATGATGTAGTGAACATAAATTGACTAAAATTGCATATTGAATTACCACCCAAGTGTATCTGTCCACCAGCCATTCCTATGATAGGTTGTAGGGGCCCTTTTTAGAACTACAGGTTTAGCTTACGAGTGAATATACTTGAAACAAGTGTTTGGTGTCGTTATTAAGCTATATCTTGCGGCTGTGGGTGTCTTAACTATTACCTGTTTTCAGAATATGTTAATAAAGGCATCTAAAATGTAAATCTGCTTAAAAAATGTTAAGAATTTGAATTAATCAATAGCTATCGTCTTTGTCCTATACAGTTTAGGAGTTCTTTGACAAGTTTAATGTTTCTTCATCATCAAAGTTTAAAAAAAAAAACATGCGAACACTCACCACAATGTTAAATAATTATTTGAGTTGCTATCCGATATATTAACATTATGAAATACGAAACGAAGATTTATTGTTAATGGATTTCTCAGGTTAACATTTATTTATTAGAAGACACTAACGAAAAAAAGACGTGATATTCAGTATCAGATCCTCTGATAAACCAGACAGTACCAGTTTTTATGTAAAGGCTTTTTTAATTGAAAAATATGTTATAAATAAGTGGGCGTTTAAGGAAACAAAAACTCGTTTTCCTAACACGCTTTTTAAAAGAACTCTGAACACATAGTTGAAGTGAATAAAAACATGAAGGTAATCGAGTCACAAGTATCTATTCATAATTATACACTGGTTTAATTTCAAAAGTATATGATGAAGACTTAAGACTTTGGTGTAACTTGGCCTTGACTGTTTTATTGTGTATACCTAAACAGGGTAATACATTGTACTAACAATTCATTTAACTTTGAACAATATTTCGTTCAAATAGCAATGCGATGCGTTCAAGGTCAGTCGTATTCTAAAATGAGGTTTATTGAAAGTGTGCTTGATATTTCATCGCATGATATTTATGCAATACAATACTTAACATTAAAACATTCATTGTGTTGATGCCCTCGCCAAATTGAGCTGATATATCCTTAAATACATTGTTATATGAGGCGCCTAGATATATATGCCTAACAACCCTTGCCTGTATGTAAATGGTGTACTTAACATTATATTGTATCTGATTGAGCTTTGTGTAGTGTACATGATTTGTAATTAATATGAAACTTCAATGAAGTTAGTATAACACAGACAGGAGCTACACGTATAGAGGCCTGGGATAAAAAGCAACAAAAGGATGGAATGACAGCCAATGTGCGCGCTCAACAGGCGGAGAGGAATGAAGTACTCTATGTGCCGCCAAAAAGGCGGGGGTAAAAGCACTAAAGGAAAGGTCGGGGATGAAAGAACTCCATGCGCGCCCCAAATGGATGGAATGAAAGCACTATGTGTGCGCAAGGAGATGAGATATACACTAGATGTGCGTAACGAGGGGTATGCGGATAAAAGCATCTTGACGCGCAAAAAGCGGGTTTTTAGTGGTGTATTATGGAATTATAGGTTATAATTGAGTTAAATGTCACTATAAGGTGTATATGATATCAGTAATGTCGCACGATGCTTAGTGTGAAGATCTACAATTAGCCCAAGTAACGCTCTCCGTTTTCTGGCTTTGTTCGATATGTGACAAGAGCAGTTAATAGATCAGGAAGGTTCCGTGCTCTCTTTAGGCAAACGTGAGGGGCCACTTCAAGTTGATGTCTCCCCAAATATAAATGAATGTGAGATCCTAAACTGTACACATTGATCAACTATCGTCGCATAAGGAAGAAATACCGAGGTTTCTGCACCTTTCTTTCGAATTAAACTCGATATCCTTCATAAGAACCATTGTCTTCGATTGTTATTCATCCTTTTCGGTAAAGAAATTATGGAAAATGTTTAATTTGTTTAACATCTTTTGGGAGTGAGAGTGCATCTTTTACATTTGAATGAAATACTTGAAGCAACTAAATGCATTATATCAAATTCGTTACATCCGATATTCCGCATCTATTTCGAATGCATGTTTCGTTTAATATTTAATGAAGAAACATAAGTTTAAAAAAAACAAACTTGAAAATAAAGTTAATCGAAGAGATAATCTAAAGAAAGCAGTATTACACAACAATTAATTTTGATAACGATGCACGCTGACAGAATATCGTTTACTTTTTGAAACTTGCTGTTATAAATCAATTGTTCTTTTGTTATATTGCTGAATTAGTGTTTAGTTAAAATTTTAAAAATGTGGAACGCTACTTTCATTACAACAAGTCTGAGTCATTAGGTTCATCATGTCAGGACAAAACGTCGCCTGTTTACACTCTTTTCGATTATGGAAAGTAAAATAGGATTGTTTTCTTCTAAAATGCAGACAAGGAAAACTATCTAGTTTCTTATTATGATGCTTACATCCTGTGAATCGTCTTACGATACGAGATTGGTGTTCAACGAGCCATGAAAACTACAGCAAATTTATAAAACATGCCACCCTGTTTTATATTTCATTGACAGCCATAGGCGGCTGGAACGTTAGACAGACGGAAAGTAAGTGTGAAATATATTGGATTACTTGCTTATGTTATGCCGAAAACTGAACGATGATGTAGGTTTATAGTTTATGTCATTTTTTGTTTTCTAATGTCTGTGTGCAGATATGTTATACTTTTATAAAATGTTTTTATATATTTGTAAAAGCTTTAAGGTAGTTTCTTTAACTAGTTTGGCAGTTTGCTTACGCCATTCGTGCAACTGACACATCGCGCCCTGTCATTACTACAGGGACACATACAATATACAGATCGATCCTCAATTTACCACATGCATCCAGTTTTGATTTACTAAGGCTAACGGCATGGGTATTTTCTTGTTCGAATTGCACTAGAACATTGTGGAAGGGCGCTGGACCTTTAATCATAGCATATAATGGTAAAGTTAAACCTAGTATGCACACAGTGTTATAGTCATGGTGGTAGGATGCTTGAATTGTTTTCATAGCTCATACTGATTAAATTGAACCTATTATGCACACAGTGTCATAGCCGCGTTGGTAGGGTGCTGGACTATAAGTCATACCTAATACTGGTTGAGTAAAGCCTATTATACACAAGGTGTAATAGCCGCGTTGGTAGGGTGCCTGACTTTAAGTCATAGCTTATACTGGTTGAGTAAAGCCTATTATACACAAGGCGTCATAGCCGCGTTGGTAGGGTGCCGGACTATAAGTCATAGCTACATATCTTAGGTTGGAGTAAAGCCTATATACACACGGTGTCATAAGAAGCCGTTGGAGGGGCCGGACCTTTAAGTTCATAGCTAATTCTTTGCGTTGAGTGAAAGCCTATTACTACACAAAGTGTCATAGCCGCGTTGGTAGGGTGCCGGACTTTAAGTCATAGCTTATATTGGATGAGTAAAGCCTATTATACCACGGTGATCTAGATCACATGGTGGGTGGTAAGGGTGCCGACTTTAGTCGTAGCTTATAATTGTCGGGTAAAGCCTATTTATACAAGACGTTCATTCTCGTGCGTGGGTAGGGTGCATTGAATTTACAAGCAATAGCCATAATGAATTGAAGTTGTGAAACTATATACACACGGTGGTCATCACTGCCGCGTTTGTAGGGTGCCTGGCTTTAAGTCATAGACATATATTGGGCGAGTAAAAGCCTTATTAGACACCAGGTGTCATAACCGCGTTTAACGGGTGCTGGACTTTAAGTATAGACAATATTGGCAGTCGAGTAAAAGGCCTATTATACACAGGTGTCGATTAGCCCTCCGTTGGAGCCGGTACTGGACTATAAATCATAGTTTATACTGGTCGAGTAAAGCCTATAATACACAAGGCGTCATAGCCGCGTTGGTAGGTCGACAGTGCGATTGATCCAATAGCCTTAATACTGGTTGAGTAAAGCCTATTATACACAAGGCGTCATAGCCGCGTTGGTAGGGTGCCGGACTTAAAGTCATAGCTAATACTGGTTGAGTAAAGCCTATTATACACAAGGCGTCATAGCCGCGTTGGTAGGGTGCCGGACTATAAATCATAGCTTATACTGGTTGAGTAAAGCCTATTATACACAAGGCGTCATTGCCGCGTTGGTAGAGTGCCGGACTATAAATCATAGCTTATACTGGTTGAGTAAAGCCTATTATACACAGGGCGTCTTTGCCGCGTTGGTAGGGTGCCGGGCTATAAGTCATAGCTAATTATAGTTGAGTAAAGCTTATTATACACACGGTGTATCATACCGCGCTTAGTAAGGGTGCCGGACTATAAGTCATAGCTTATACTGGTTGAGTAAAGCCTATTATGCACAAGGCGTCATAGCTGCTGTTGTAGGGTGACGGACTCTAAGTCATAGCTGATACTGGTTGAGTAAAGCCTATTATGTACAAGGCGTCATAGCTGTAGTGGTAGGGCCGCTGTTCTCTTTTATCATAGACGTCTCAGAATGCTAAAGTAAACCTTTTAATGCACCGGTGTCAAAGCCGTGGTGAAAGGGGATGAATTATTAATCATAGCTCATAATGCCAAAAGATGACCTGCCACCAGGCTGCAAAGCAATGCGTAGTTTCGATGCTTGTTTTCTGATAATACATACATAATGTGTGAAAGTGTAACCTGTCATGCATAATGTGCATAGCCGTTGGTGGTATGAGCTGAAGTTTTATCGATAGCCATATGAAGGTACTTTTGATCGTACAATCGACAATGCGTCTCATATTATTGTGATAGGGCACTTGATTTTCAGAGCAAACAAAATGTCATTGCTTGTCGTAGTAGAGTGCCTGAGATTTATTAATCAAAGCTCATAATGATAACGTTAAACCCAATGACATAACCCTAGAGGTAGAACGCTGGATTTTTAATCACTGTTCCTTAAGGTAAAAAATAACATATAATGAACAAGGTGTCATAGCCGTGGTTGAAGGTCGCTAATCTACAATATATTAAATGAAAGAGATTTCATATCAGTATGGTAAAAATACAGTTGATGACGACAGTGTAAGACTAATCTAGCCAACACGATAGCGTAAGCACCACACAATCATATTTGAAACACATTTATTCGGTTGCTGATAAAGGGGCATGACCAAATTGTACACCCTCTATCATTAATTCCTGGATCCGCACATCCTCTAACATTAAATCCTGGATCCGCACATCCTCTAACATTTTATCCTGGATCCGCACATCCTCTAACATTTAATCCTGGATCCATACACCCTCTAACATTAAATCCTGGATCCACACACCCTCTAACATTTAATCCTGGATCCACACATAAAAATATGTTGTAAAATGACGGGAAGATGTTATAAATCAAGGGTGATTTCGTTCAAAACCTAATTGGTATTTTAATATGTCCTTCACCTGGGGTCTGTCTTATATAGAAAGTGATAACTAAACTCAATATCTAATAAGACGAAAATCGTTTTATATCTAATTCTAAATAATCCTCTTAAACTGGATTAAATTATCGGGCGGGAACATTTGTGACGTCGCTTTTTAATTTATTTTCTCGTGGACGTAACAGATGCTTACAAATATTTTAATACATGATAAATTGACGTATCTCAAGATCTGCTGAAAAGGGTAATAAAACCTCTCCCTATGCTAGCTTATACTCAGTTTCGTATTATGTTAGCATTTTATTAGCTTTTTAGTAGAAAGTGGTATGTATTAATCATTGTTAGACCTTAGGCCTATATACATGCGTCACTGTATCCTTCTTTTAGGATCCACATAGAGAACACACTGAAAAAATCACCTTTTAACACAATCTCATATATATTATTGTTAAAATCCACTTTAAAGACATCCTCATATGTATTAATGTTCAAATATATTCAGTTTTTTTCCGATATCGTAAAACATGTTTGTAAGTAATATATTACAAAATTGTTGATATTATATTTCATGCATGCATTCACTTCACTCCAAGTCTTTGAATATCTTTATTTCCTCCCAAAATGCATTTTTTATGTCCAACTTTATATTTCGTCATCGTCATGTGAAAATTTTAAAGATAACGGAACTAACTGTCAATTCGTGAAGTATATGATTAAAGAAACGAATTTATGACAAATTCCAAAAATATCCAGCATGCATAAACCACCGATTACTTAACTAAGAAACTTTCATGTCCTCTAAAGCATATGGATAATACAGTTCTGATATAACTTGAAACGTTACCATCGGAAAAGCCGTATCTGCATTATGTCCCAATAATGGATAGATTGGTGCTTCCGTTAGTTTTATGTAAACATAGTTCCATTCAACTTAGACAAAATCTGTACCGGGGCCGGAAACCTCACACACTAATGAAGTCCGTTCTAAAGCTGACCTAATGTATCCACAAACAACGTTGATTGGCGTTTAAAGTGTGCAATGTTGGAAAATAGATACGACCTCAATAACAACGACAACACATCAAAGCAATGATGTGCATAGCATTTCTATGCGCAATCCTTCAACATATCCTATTTTTCCACATCACTTCTCAGCAATACAGGATTGATTAAATAATACACATTAATGAACGAATGAAGCCTATACGAACAGGGAAGGTTGAACATGTTCGGAACA